>NW_019942587.1:481527-518439 GCF_002910315.2 Salvelinus sp. IW2-2015 | reverse complement strand
AGGTGGCTTGTGCAGGAGGGACTGGTGCACTTCACAAAATACAGTCATGGCCAAAAGTTTTTGAGAATGACACAAATGTCAATTTCCACCAAGTTTACTGCTTGAGTGTCTTTAGATATTTTTGTCAGATGTTACTATGGAATACTGAAGTATAATTACAAGCATTTCATAAGTGTCAAAGGCTTTTTTTGACAATTACATGAAGTTGATGCAAAGAGTCAATATTTGCGTGTTGACCCTTCTTTTTCAATACCTCTGCAATCTGCCCTGGCATGCTGTCAATTAACTTCTGGGCCACATCCTGACTGATGGCAGCCCATTCTTGCATAATCAATGGTTGGAGTTTGTCAGAATTTTGTGGGTTTTTGTTTCTCCCCCCGCCTCTTGAGGATTGACCACAAGTTCTCAATCGGATTAAGGTCTGGGGAGTTTCCTGGGCAATGGACCCAAAAATTGATGTTTTGTTCCCCGAACCACTTAGTTATCACTTTTGCCTTATGGCAAGGTGCTCCATCATGCTGGAAAGGCATTGTTCGTCACCAAACTGTTTCTGGATGGTTGGGAGAAGTTGCTCTCGGAGGATGTGTTGGTACCATTCTTTATTCATTGCTGTGTTCTTAGGCAAAATTGTGAGTGAGCCCACTCCCTTGGTTGAGAAGCAACTCCACACATGAATGTCTCAGGATGCTTTACTGTTGGCATGACACAGGACTGATGGTAGCGCTCACCTTGTCTTCTCCGGACAAGCTTTTTTCCGGATGCCCCAAACAATCGGAAAGGGGATTCAGAGAAAATGACTTTACCCCAGTCCTCAGCAGTCCAATCCCTGTACCTTTTACAGAATATCAGTCTGTCCCTGATGTTTTCCTGGAGAAGTGGCTTCTTTGCTGCCCTTCTTGACACCAGGCCATCCTCCAAAAGTCTTCGCCTCACTGTGCGTGCAGATGCACTCACACCTGCCTGCTGCCATTCCTGAGCAAGCTCTGTACTGGTGGTGCCCCGATTCCGCAGCTGAATCAACTTTAGGAGACGGTCCTGCGCTTGCTGGACTTCTTCTGGGCGCCCTGAAGCCTTCTTCACAGCAATTGAACAGCTCTCCTTGAAGTTCTTGATGATCCGATAAATGGTTAAATTAGGCACAATCTTACTGGCAGGAATATCCTTGCCTGTGGAAGCCCTTTTTGTGCAAAGCAATGATGACGGCACGTGTTTCCTTGCAGGTAACCATGGTTGACAGAGGAGAACCATGATTCCAAGCACCACCCTCCTTTTGAAGCTTCCTGTCTGTATTCGAACTCAATTAACATGACAGAGTGATCTCCAGCCTTGTCCTCGTCAACACTCACAAACTTCCTAAGGCTTGGGTTCCGCTAGCGGAACATCTGCTGAAAAGGCAGAGTGCGAAATTCAAAAAATATTTTTTTGAAATATTTTACTTTCATACATTCACAAGTGCAATACACAAAATTAAAGCTTAACTTCTTGTTAACCTGTTATGGCTGCAGCCCGACACCGGATACACCTATGACAACATCCAGCTCAAATGCAGGGCGCGAAATTCAAAATCTATTTTTTTTTAATATTTAACTTTCACACATTAACAAGTCCAATACAGCATTTGAAAGATAAACATCTTGTCAATCCAGCCAACATGTCCGATTTTTTTAATGTTTTACAGAGAAAACACCACATTATATTATGTTAGCTCACCAACAAATAAAAAAGAGGACAGACATTTTTCACAGCACAAGTAGGATGCAAGTAGCATGCACAAGCCAACCTAACTAACCTAGAACCAACTCAATAACCTAGAAAAAACTACCTCAGAGACAGTCCTATAACATGGTACACAATAAATCTATGTTTTGTTCAAAAAATTTGCATATTTTAGCTATAAATCAGTTTTACATTACTGCTACCATCATAGCTACAGTCGAAATCGCACGGGAGTAGCCAGAAAATACAGACACCAACGTCAACTACTAATTACACATCATAAAACATTTCAGAGAAATATATGGTGGATAGCTAATGAAAGAGAAGATCTTGTGAATGGAGCCAATATTTCCGATTTTTGTAGTGGTTACAGCGAAAACACAATATATCGTCATATTAGCTTACTACAATAGCTAACATCACAACAGCATTGACTCAAGGCAAAACGGTAGCATAGCACAGTGTCGACAGATATATGAAAAAGCATCCCAAATTGGGTCCTTATCTTTGTTGATCTTATATCAGAATGTTCTCCAAGGGGTCCTTTGTTCAGAAATGTCTTTATTTCGATCCAGAACGAAACAATTTCCCTCTTGAATTAGCAAGCACACTGGCAGTGCGACGCTAACCTCTCCATCTTTGAAAAAATTCTTGCGTCGCATCACGTCTAAAGTCCAGAAAACATTTCAATAATATAATTACAGTAATCCCTCGTTTATCGCGGGGGTTACGTGTCCGAAAATGACCCGCGATAAGTGAAATCCCGAAATAGAAAACTTTTTTTTTTTTTACAATTAGCAACTATTACATGTATACAAATACAGTGACTCACGTGTAGGCCGTTTCACTGCTCTTCAGACTGGGCCGCTGCATCCTGACTGCGCTCTGCAGTGTTCTCTTCTTCTGAAGCCCGCGGTGCAGGTGTGTTTGTTTGGGAAGAACATAGTGATAGGCAGCTGTTGTCGCTCTTTTTTCTTCTTTGCAAAAAGATCCTTGTACACCGACATTTTTAGCGAATCAGAATGCAGAGCACAATGCACCAAAAAAAAAAAAAAAATGCATTATGAAAATCCGCAATAGCGAATCCGCGATAAGTGAACCGCGAAGTGGCGAGGGATCACTGTAAACTATATTGAAATAACATACTTTAGGATGATATTGTGACATGTATCAAATAAAATCTAAGCCAGAGATCATATTCACCTTTACAGAGTGTTTCCAGGAGCCGAGTCCAGGTGCTACTTCGCGCCCAGAAAGAAAAATAAACTGCGCAATACTCACTCAAAGAGGTTGTGTTCAAATACAGGACGAGATAATCAACTGATTTCTTCTCTCACTTCCGCATGACACCCAGAGGAAGGCGTATGACGTGTTTCTACAGTCCTAAGTGACATGCCCTTTTATAGACAAGGGCTCGAAGAGCGACATCGATTTTGGAAATCTCACTTCCGGATAGGAAATGGACTGTAAAAATAGTTCTGTTCCACTTAGAGAAATAATTAAAACGTTTTTAGAAACTAGAGACTGTTGTGAAGGCGTATGACGTGTTTCTACAGTCCTAAGTGACATGCCCTTTTATAGACAAGGGCTCGAAGAGCGACATCGATTTTGGAAATCTCACTTCCGGATAGGAAATGGACTGTAAAAATAGTTCTGTTCCACTTAGAGAAATAATTAAAACGTTTTTAGAAACTAGAGACTGTTTTCTATCCAATAGTAATAATAATATGCATATTGTAAGAGCAAAAATTGATTAAGAGGCCGTTTGAAAATTTGCACATATTTTCCAGTTTTTCAATACGCCCCCTGCAGCCATAACAAGTTTTAATCTACCCATCGTGTCCGATTTCAAAAAGGCTTTACAGTGAAAGCACACCATATGATTATGTTAGGTCAGAGCCTAGTCACAAAAAAACATACAGCCATTTTCCAGCCAAAGAGAGGAGTCACAAAAAACAGAAATAGATATAAAATGAATCACTAACCTTTGATGATCTTCATCAGATGGCACACATAGGACTTCATGTTACACAATATATGTATGTTTTGTTCGATAAAGTTCATATTTATATCCAAAAATCTCAGTTCACATTGGCGTGTTATGTTCAGTAATGTTGTGCCTCGAAAACATCTGGCGAATTTGCAGAGAGCCACATCAATTTACAAGAGATACAAGTGTTATGCACAGAATTAAATATATACTTCTCCTTAATGCAACCGCTGTGTCAGATTTCAAAAAAGCTTTACGGAAAAAGCACACCATGCAATAATCTGAGTATAGTGCTCAGACACAAAAACAAGCCATACAGATACCTGCCATGTTGTGGAGTCAGTAAAAGTCAGAAATAGCGTTATAAATATTCACCAGGAATCCCAGTTCCACAATAAATGTTTGTTTTGTTCGACAAAGTCCATAATTTATGTCCAAATACCTCCTTTTTGTTTGCACGTTTAGTTCACAAATCCAAATTCAAGAGGCGCGGGCAAGTCCAGGTGAAAGTTCAGACGAAAAGTCCAAAAAGTTATATTACAGTTCGTAGAAACATGTCAAACAATGTATAGAATCAACCTTTAGGATGTTTTTATCATAAATCTTCAATAATATTCCAACCGGACAATTCCTTTGTCTTTAGAAATGAAAAGGAACAGAGCTCGCTCTCATGGTCGCGCACATGACTGAGCTCATGGCATTCTGCCAGACCCCTGACTCAAACAGCTCCTATTCTCTCCCCCTTCCTAGTAGAAGCCTGAAACAAGCTTCTAAAGACTGTTGACATCTAGTGGAAGCCATAGGAAGTACAATATGACCCCATTTACACTGTATCTAGGAAAGGCAATGAGTTGAAAAACTACAAACCTCAGCTTCCCACTTCCTGGTTGGATTCTTCTCAGGTTTTTGCCTGCCATATGAGTTATGTTATACTCACAGACATTATTCAAACAGTTTTAGAAACTTCAGAGTGTTTTCTATCCAAATCTACTAATAATATGCATATATTAGCTTCTGGGCCTGAGTAGCAGGCAGTTTACTCTGGGCACGCTATTCATCCGGACATGAAAATACTGCCCCCTCCCCAAGAGAGGTTAACAGTTGTGAGCATACACTTCTTGCAAGCGATTTTGAAGTCCATCAATGTTTTCTGTCCAGTTTTCTTCCCTTCGGACAAGTCTCTCACAATTCTTCGAGTAACAAAGCCCAAGTCGACCTGTGAGGAGTCAGTGTGATTGGATGACTGGCTCACCTCGACATCAAGACGTTTTTGAGGGGTCTTCGCTTCTTTCAAGAGGTCTGGCTTAATGAATCTGCTCATCAAGCTTTTAAGCAACTTGAACAAGTCTGTAGAGAGAAATGGCACCATGGGCTTATCGGTCTGGTAGCGTGTGTGGAATCATGTCATTTCTTTGCTCACTGACAAGATGAATTTCATTTTGCTGTCATGAGAGGGTTCTTAACTTCTTTCAGCTAGGGGCAGAATTTTTATGTTTGGAAAAATAACGTTCCCAAGGTAAACGGACTATTTCTCAGGTCAAGATGCTAGAACATGCATATAATTGACATTTTAGGATAGAAAACACTCTAAAGTTTCCAAAACGGTCAAAATATTGTCTGTGAGTATAACAGAACTGATTTTGCAGGCAAAAACCTGAGGAAATCCAACCCGGAAGTGCCTTTTATTTGGAAAAATCCCTGTTCCGTTGCKTGCCCCTCCTCCATTTAAAGGGGTATCAACCAGATTCATTTTCCAATGGCTTCCTCAGGCTGTGACCAGGCTTTAGACATAGTTTCAAGCTTTTATTTGAAAAAATGAGCAAGATTTTTCAAAACGCGCGCCAAGCAGATGTAGCTCGTCATTTTCTTTTCTCTGTAGTATTGAATAGGTTACCGTCCGGTCGAAATATTATCGTTATGTATGTTAAAAACAACCTGAGGATTGATTATAAAAAACGTTTGACATGTTCTACGAACATTACAGATACTTTTTGGAATTTTCGTCTGCCTTTCAGGACCGGAACGAGCCTGTGGTTTTCTGAACATAACGCGCAAACCAAATGGCGGTTTTTGGTTATAAAACTAATCTTTATCGAACAAAAAGAACATTTATTGTGTAACTGGGAGTCTCGTGAGTGCAAACATCCGAAGATTATCAAAGGTAAGTGATTAATTGTATTGCTTTTCTGACTTTCGTGACCAAGCTAATTTGGGGCTAGCTGTTCTTACTGTTTTGTCTAGTGATTGATAAACTCACAAACGCTTGGATTGCTTTCGCTGTAAAGCATATTTTCAAATCTGACACGATAGGTGGATTAARAACAAGCTAAGCTGTGTTTTGGTATATTTCACTTGTGATTTCATGATTATAAATATTTTTTGTAATATTTTTTGAATTTGGCACTCTGCAATTCAGCGGTTGTTTACAAAAATGATCCCGCTAAAGGGATCCGTGTGGCAAGAAGTTAACGGCCTGTGCCTGGATTTGGACATCTCTACAGCCTTCACATATGTTGCCATATGGGGTAAAAACTCTTTCAAGCACGGGCGCATTTTCAACCACCATGTCTGGCAAAACTTAAGTGGCACTGTTAAATGTTAAAGTAGTCCTCCCTGTGGCCAATTTACATTTGGTCCATCCATGCAGATCAGAACCGTGTTTTTCTTTTGTAGATCTTCGGTGCTCTTCTCATAGACCGCTTTAAGGTCCAACGCAGTTGCATGTCCCATAAATGTTTCATCATAAAATCTTGTCACAACTTTGTCCTCATCCCGTAAACGGACGTGAAAGTCACACTGCTTTTACTGTGTTTTTCTGTTAAGGCTCTCATCAAAGAGAAGTACATAGTCCTCCTCCCCAGAAGACAGTTTTTTAGACTACAAGTGCCTGAAATGAGGAGCCATATAGATTTCCCGTGGATCTTTAACAAGCCAGTCTTTGTAAATGTCTTTGGTGAGCCAAGAGTCCTGGAATTTCAATTTTCCAGGCATAGCTGAAGGTTAGCTTTCTCGCTTGCTTGCCGCTGTTTAACTTGCGTCATTCGACTTCAATCACGCACTTTTTCGAGGCAGGTGGCGCGTGAAACAAGGACACACAGACGGCGGGAGACACACATGCAGACAGCGGAACGTAGCCTGTTACTGAGGTGAAACAAAATATCTAAAGAACCTAAATTTCTATTCTGGCACAAAATATAATATATAAATTCAAGCACTTTCAATGACCCATGTCTATTTATGTATATTTTCAAAAACTTTCAAGGCCTTGATTTTTTTCTTCTCATTTTCACAAASTTTCAAGGATTRCAAGGACCCGTGGGAACCCTGGGGTAACGTTACATAAGAAATTTRATGACGGATTATTGGGACCGAGGTCAGAGGAGCAGAKTTAGTCAATTACATAATTAGAGATGGTCTTGTTATGCTGCTGGAAATGTGATGGAATAACAATGTGAGAAAAACATCCACGCCAACACATTATGMTCTGGGTAGGCACAATGATGTAGAAAGGTTATTAGTGTGTGAATTAATGTGAGTAGGAAATTTGAAGAATTCTTGCATTTCCCTTCCCGTCTGMTCTCTCAACGAGGGGTACTTTTGAATGAGTGCTGTGCACACACGTCCATGTAWTGCCAGGTAGTGGAGTACATAAAGCAAAAGAGAAACATACAGATTACATTTAGACAAAAAATTCTGTTTGTAATACAAATGATATTGATTGTTGCCGTTGATTATCAACAAGTAAAAGTTGAGTATGTGCTATGCTATTAGCTGCAGTGATTATGACAAGACAATATAGAGAGGGAGAGTATGGAGGACAGGAGTAACAGCACCCAAACTTTACAATTTAACTGGACAGTGGCAGAATAAAATGGGGACTGAATAAGGATGGAAGGAGATGGAAAGAGTGTATCATGGGTTTAAATGAAGACTAACATTTCTCAATATTGAATATAAATTAGCTAGCTAAAGTTAGCTAACGTTACAGAAACTTTAACTGGCCAGCTAGCTAGTTAGCTAACGTTGGCTAAAACATACCAACAATTATACAACAATTATCAGGTAACATTAATCAAATCAAATCAAATCAAGTTTATTTTATATAGCCCTTCGTACATCAGCTAATATCTCGAAGTGCTGTACAGAAACCCAGCCTAAAACCCCAAACAGCAAGCAATGCAGGTGTAGAAGCACGGTGGCTAGGAAAAACTCCCTAGAAAGGCCAAAACCTAGGAAGAAACCTAGAGAGGAACCAGGCTATGAGGGGTGGCCAGTCCTCTTCTGGCTGTGCCGGGTGGAGATTATAACAGAACATGGCCAAGATGTTCAAATGTTCATAAATGACCAGCATGGTCAAATAATAATCAGGAGTAAATGTCAGTTGGCTTTTCATAGCCGATCATTAAGAGTATCTCTACCGCTCCTGCGGTCTCTAGAGAGTTGAAAACAGCAGGTCTGGGACAGGTAGCASGTCCGGTGGACAGGTCAGGGTTCCATAGCCGCAGGCAGAACAGTTGAAACTGGAACAGCAGCAAGGCCAGGTGGACTGGGGACAGCAAGGAGTCATCATGCCCGGTAGTCCTGACGCATGGTCCTAGGGCTCAGGTCCTCTGAGAGAGAGAAAGAAAGAGAGAAGGAGAGAATTAGAGAGAGCATACTTAAATTCACACAGGACACCGGATAAGACAGGAGAAGTACTCCAGATATAACCAACTGACCCTAGCCCCCCGACACATAAACTACTGCAGCATAAATACTGGAGGCTGAGACAGGAGGGGTCAGGAGACACTGTGGCCCCATCCATTACAGGGTATGTAGCTTGGCTAGCTGATGAAAAACTTAAAACGCAGCCCTAGGACCATGTCTCAAAAATAAATACCGTGTCTAAATGAATTACCTTGAATTGATTATGAGGTTTAATGTTTGATTTGTTACATTACATAATTAAGTAATGACTCAAAAACGTTACGGCAATCATCTGTTTTATCACCAGTAAGAAACTGCTAGCCATTTCCTGCTAACAGCTGAGAACTGCTAGCTAACTGGCGAGAACAAAAACAGTCAACAACTTCGGGAGTACAGACCCCTAGAAATCGACCGATCGCGAAAGTAAGAACTGACGAAAATGCACAGTCAAAGAGGAGAATATTTAAGGAAACTTTTTTTTTTATAGAGGCATACTAAGACAGAAGAAACATGACACAGTGTGTAAATGATAACACATTAGTGCAGGACATGAAGACATTTATTAAAATGCTGGAAGTGAATMCTGGAATGAAACAATTAACTATGCAAATCAGCWAAATCTGTGTGCATTATATATTTATTTTTATTTTTTATTTCACCTTTATTTAACCAGGTAGGCTAGTTGAGAACAAGTTCTCATTTGCAACTGCGACCTGGCCAAGATAAAGCAAAGCAGTTCGACACATACAACAACACAGAGTTACACATGGAATATATATAAAAAAACTAAAAAATAGATGCCTGGTGTAACAGTATAACTTTACGTCCGTCCCCTCGACCCGGGCGCGAACCAGGGACCCTCTGCACACATCAACAACAGTCACCCACGAAGCATCGTTACCCATCGCTCCACAAAGGCTGCGGCCCTTGCAGAACAAGGGGAACCATTACTTCAAGGTCTCAGAGCAAGTGACGTCACCGATTGAAAGGCTATTAGCGCGCACCACCGCTAACTAGCTAGCCATTTCARATCCGTTACACTGGCTCAAATAGAAGCCTGTCTCTAATAAGCGCCTGTTGTGTTCAGTGATTCAATTTAAGTTTTACGGTACATTACATTATGCATTTAAAAAAAAATTTTTTTTTTTATAGTTGTTTGATTATTATCTTAGCTAGTGAATAGCTAATGTTTACTCGACTTCCATGTCGATCCGTTGCAGTTGTCTCTCACCTGTTGTGTATCCAACCATCCACYCTCTTCCTATTTCCAGCGCGTCTTTTGACCAAGTGCACTTTACTCGTGAGCACACTTCTGGTTCCAAAACAAAGCCCTCTTTTAAAAAGGGTTCTTCAAAGCAACCCTTACGCTTACAAAGGTTTACAAATAACTGGTGGCAGAGACTGGGTTATTAAACGCACCATAAGGTTACTTGTTTAACCTTATATTATCGTAAAGGATCATACAGGAACCTGAAGTACATTTATTTACCTTAAATTATCCAGAAACCTTTTCTTTTTAGTGTACAGGGAGGTGGTCAGACYCCTGGCAGTATGGTGCCAGGACAACAATCTCTCCCTCAACAAGTATGGCCCATCCACATCGACGGGGCTGCAGTGGAGCAGGCCAAGAGCTTCAAGTTCCTTTGTGTCCATATCACAGAAGACCTTACATGGTTCACACACACTGGCACAGTCGTGAAGAGGGTGCTTCGTCTCCCTCATGAGGCTGAAGTGACTTGGCATGGGCCCTCAGATCCTCAAGAAGTTCTAATGCTGCACCATCGAGGGCAACTTSACTGGCTGCATGACCACCTGGTATGGCAACTGCACTTTCCACGACCACAAGTCTCTACAGAGAATGGTGCGGACGGCTCAGTGCATCCCTGGATATCKAGGAAATTCATATRAGGCGGTGTCTGAGGAAGGCCCGGACAATACCCAAAGACATCAGCCAAACCAGCCATGCACTGTTCTCTCCGCTACTGTCTGGCAAGCAGTACCAGAGCATCAGGTTTCAGACCAACAGACTCAGAGACAGGTTCTATCTCRAAGCAATAAGACTGTTGAACAGCTAACCGATGGCTGGTCACCCTCATTAATATACTATCTGCACTGACTATATGCACACTCTCAGGTCTCTGTTCTCACACACATAAACACGTAAACACGCACGCACACGCACACACATTCACCTATATATGCTGCTGCTACTATTATTATGATTTACTTTTTAAATTTTTTGTTGTGTTACAAGATGGGATTAAAATTCATTCAATTGTAATTTTTTMMRKAWMYWRRWKKAAAAAATACAGTGTTATGTCTAAMTGGAGGAAAAATAAAACACTAATATATCTTGATTACATTAGTATATTGGGTAAGTCTCTAAGAGCTTTGCACACCTGGATTGTACACTATTTGCACATKATTTTTTTWWATTCTTTAAACTCTGTCAAGTTGGTTGTTGATCATTGCTAGACAGCCAAGTCTTGCCATAGATTTTCAAGCTGATTTAAGTCAAATCTGTAACTAGGCCACTCAGGACCATTCTTTGTTGTCTTGGAAAGCAACTCCAGAGTATATTTGACATTGTGTTTTAGGTTATTGTCCTGCTGAAAGGTAGATTTGTCTCCCAGTGTCATTTGGAAAGCAGACTGAACCAGGTTTTCCTCTAGGACTTTTCCTGTGCTTAGCGCTATTCCCCTTTTTTATCCAAAAAACTCCCTAGACCTTGTTGATGACAAGCATACCCATAACATGATGCAGCTACCAGCATGCTTGAACATTTGAAGAGTGGAACTGTGTTGTGCTGGATTTGCCCTGAACGTAACGCTTTGTATTCAGTACATTAAGTTAATTTCTTTGCCACATTTTTTGTAGTTTTACTTTAGTGCCTTATTGCAAACAGGATGCATGTTTTGGAATATTTATATTCTGTACAGGCTTCCTTATTTTTACTCTGTGTTGATCCATCCTCAGTTCTCTTATCAACAGCCATTAAACTCTAACTGTTTTAAAGTCATAATTGGCCTCATGATGAAATCCCTGAGCGGTTTCCTTCCAACTGWGTTAGGAAGGACACCTGTATCTTTGCAGTGACTGGTGGTATTGCTACACCATCCAATGTAATTAATAACTTCACCATGCTAAAAGGGATTTACTCATCTACAAATAGGTGCCTTTCTTTGCGAGGCATTGGAAAACCTCTCTGGTCTTTGTGTTTGAATCCGTGWTTGAAATTCAATGCTCGACTAAGGGACCAGACCTTTATATGTGTGYGGTACAGAGATTAGGTAGTCATTCCACACAGAGTGAGTCTATGCAATTTACTACGTGACTTATTAAGCACATTTTTACTCCTGAATGTATTTAACCTTGCTGTAGCAAAGGGGTTGACTACTCATTGACTCACGACATTTTCAGCTTTTCATTTTTAATTAAGTTGTTAGCAAAAATCAAAAAACATATTTCCACTTATGGGGTATTGTGTGTAGGCCAGTTACACTAAATCTCAATTTAATCGATTTTAAATTCAGGCCGTAACAACGAAATGTGCAAAAAGTCATGGGGTGTGAATACTTTTGGAAGGCACTGTATCTACCCTGACTACCACTGTATCCCTGCACATTGCTAAGATACTGGTACTGACCTTGTGTTTAACATACATTCTCATGTGTTTTACTTCTTGTGTGTTTTTATTCTTAGATTTGTTGTAAAGTCATTTTTATTTTTAGATATCTGACCTTGTATTGATTCTGTGCTCTTTAAGATCCTATTCTGAATTTTTTTTTTCTTACTTTTATTGAACACTATTGTTGAGAAGGAGCTTGTAAGTAATAATTTTCGCTGGACTGTTTTACATCTGTATGCTGTGCATGCGACAAATAAACTTTAAAATGTGAGACTGGCTTACCGGAATGCACAACAAAGATATCATGCTCATTCGCCTCTAGGGCGCAATAACCTTGAAGATAAAGTTCAGGCATTAACTCGTGTGAGGTTAAAGGTGCAATATGCAGAAATTGCTCTGCCATTTTCTATGAGTGAGATGCAAGACTTCTCTTTCACATAGGCACATAGTATCTGCACATGTGCATGGGTTCGCTTCATGCTGTTCCAGCGTGGTAGCAACGGGACCAAAACAGCAGAGATGTTAAGCCTCGCCATCAAAAGTTCTTAGTTGTTGCAGAAATTGACCCACTATGCTGTTTACTTTGTYCATCTACGTTAAATCGCTGAATCTACCTTTAAAACAGAAAGACAAAACAGAAACAAAACTGAAAGTGTAAAAAGGGCCTGATTTGAGGATCAAACCCACAATGATGGAAGCTGTAAGCAAAGGTTTAAAGGAAAAATGTCATAATTTTTCAACCTCATATTCATCATCAACATATGTGAAAACGGTGGGTTGTTTTGTTTTTGTAGTTCACACAATTTGTGCATTTATGTTAAAATAGCTACAGTAGGTGAGACAAGAACACATCACAATCGTATCAAGTACATTTTCCCTGAACAAATTATTTATCAGCGAAGTCAGTTCTAGTGGGAAAAGAGAAGGGGGCACCATGAGAGTTATTTTAGATACTCTTCAAGGAGGTAGGTTTGCAGAAGTTTTTGCAATATGAGCAGGGACTCCGCTGTCCTGACTTTAGGGGGAAYCTTGTTCCAARATTGGGGTGCTAGGACAGAGAAYAGCTGACTGGGCTGAGCGGAGCTGCCCTCCCATAGGGGTGGGAGGGCCAAGACACCAGAGGTCACATAGGGTTTGAGAATAGCCTGAAGATAATGAGGTGCATTTGCCCTAGCTGCTCCATAGGCAAGCATCAGGGTCTTGAAGATGATGTGAGTTTTGACTGGAAGTAGTGGAGTGTGCGGAGGAGCGGGGTGACATGGTAGAACTTAGGAAGGTTGAACATCAGGTGGGCTGCGGCTTTGTGGACTGGGGACAAGTCTGGACAAGTTGCAGGGGTTTGATGGCACAAACGGGAAGGCCAGCCAACAGAGAGTTGTAATAGTCTAGACGGGAGATGACAAGTGGCTGGATTAGGACCTGCTCCCCTTTCTGTGTGAGGAAAGGTTGTACTCTGCGGATGTTGWAGAGCATGAACCTGCAGGAGCGAGTCACTGCTTTGATGTTTGCAGAGAATGACAGGGTGTTGTCCGGGGTCCCACCAAGMTTCTTTGCACTCTGGGAGGGGAACACTGTGGAGTTGTCAACTGTGATGGAGGGGTCTTGGAGCAGGCAGGCCTTTCCCGGGAGGAAGAGTAGCTCTGTTTTGTTGAGGTTGAGCTTGAGGTGGTGGGCCCACATCTAAGCGGAGATATCTGCCAGGCACACAGAAAATGCGTCGCCACCTGGGTGTCAGAAGGGGGGGTGGAGAAGAGTAGTTTAGTGTCATCCGCATATCAATGATAGGGAGACCACGTGAGGATATGACAGAGCTGAGCGACTTGGTGTAGAAAGAAAAGAGGAGAGGGCCTAGAACCGAGCCCTGGGTGGACACCAGAAGTGAGAGCACGTGGTCAAGACACCGATCTTCTCCACGCCACCTGGTAGGAGCGACCTGCTAGGTAGGATGCAATCCAGGAATYTGCGGAGCCTGAGATGCCGAGCCRTGAGAGGGTGGAGAAYAGGATCTGATGGTCCACAGTGTCGAAGGTAGCAGATAGATCTAGGAGGATGAGAACAGAGGAGAGAGAGTTAGCTTTGGCAAAGTGGAGAGCCTTTGTGACACAGAGGAGAGTGGTCTCAGTTGAGTGAGTTAAGGTCAAGAAGATCGTTCTGAGAGAGATAACGAGAGAGTTGGTCAGAGACATTATTCTCAAGTGTTTTGTAAAGAAAATAAAGAGGGGACATCGGTTTGTAGTTTTTGATGTCAGAGGGGTCATGCTTGTTTTTGCTGTTCTCCAAATTGCGTTTATGAGTTTTTTAATTGTGTATAAATGCAGTAAATTCGTTTTTTTTTATCATATGGAATTTTGCACTTTTTTTTTAACCTTGTTGAGTTGTTTTGAGCTATGTCACATCTGTGCTAATATGGCAAAAATTCGCTAGGTAGCCAACCAACAAAGGTACCGATTTATTTCAGAGCCAAGAAGTGCTCATTGTGCAAATGTATTTGTTTTCAATACAAATTTGGAGACAAAATATAAATTACACGTCAATAATCCTATGATTGTAAACCAACCKCATCTGTTTCCTAACTCTTGGATGAGCGCACATCATTTTGGCAAGTAAGCATTCCACCCATTTATGGATACTCACACACACAGAGCATAGGGAGCAGGGGGAAGTGCAGTGAGCTGGGAAGAGAGCGAGACCAGCAGCTATTTAATTTTGGCAGAAGCAATAGGTAGGGTAGGGTCTGAATGTTGCGGGCATGGAAGGGGCTCGCACACTCGCAGAGTGAACTCATCAACAGCAGTTCGGTTGTCTTGAGTCATCCTCTTGACTCTCCCTCCCATCATCCTCATCGTTCACCCTAGTCATGGGTTCACTAGGTTCACCGTCTTCACTGAGATGGCAATCTAATGTCTTACTGTCGGCACTCTTTGCTCTCACGGGTCTCTGTCATGTTGCTATAGTTACCTTTCATTCCAGTAATAACAGAATGAGTGAACCAACACAGAGAGGCATATACTCCTTGTACAACAACAACAACAAGCGATGACAAGGACTGAAGGTGGGGGCTGCCATATGGAGTGATTTTAGTGGCAACAGAAATTGACTGTGAATTTAATCATTAATTGGACTTAAATATTGTTTTAAAAAATACTATTTTCCGTTCACCGTTTAACCCATTCACATGTGAGTGCCAAATATCTGTAACGGTTGCCTCAGTGAGTTTTTTTATGCACGTGATGTCAGAATGCACTCACTGTTCCAAAATATGATTGTTAAGCAAAACAGGTGTCACGCCCTGGCCTTAGTATTCTTTGTTTTCTTTATTATTTTAGTTAGGTCAGGGTGTGACATGGGTATTTATGTGGGTTTTGTAGTGTCCAGGGTGATTGTAAGGTTTAGGGGGTTTATTTAGAGTAGTTGGCTTTATGTTTAGTATAGTTGTCTAGCTGTGTCTATGTTGTGTGTAGTTGTCTAGGAAAGTCTATGGTTGCCTGAATGGGTTCCCAATTAGAGACAGCTGGTTTCTGTTGTCTCTGATTGGGAGCCATATTTAAGGTAGCCATAGGCTTTAGTTTGTTGTGGGGAATTGTCTATGTAGAACGTTTGTAGCCTGTGTGTGTGCACTACGTTATTTAGCTTCACGATCGTTTGTTGTTTTGGTAGTTTGTAAGTGTTTTGTTTCGTTTTGCCTTCTTCAATAATAAAAAGAAGATGGCTTATTTTCCTCATGCTGCGTTTTGGTCCGTCTCTCCTCCACACGATCGTGACAACAGGACAGTTAACACATGCTGCCTTATAATTATCTATAGGCTATGTTTCAACTTGTCAATTTCAAATTATTTTCTAACAAGTTGTATTTTCTAACAACAGTTTGAATTGAGGTGTGTTCCGCCTCATTAATTCACATAGAAGTAGCCCATTTCACTGTTGTGGACAATTTATGTTTGAGGCTTTACTGAGCCGGACAAACTTCTCTCTTTGAGGAGAGCCCAAGCACTTCCCTAGTGTTTCCGCAGATCAAGTATGCAGACATTTGCGCAGTCTTGCACGAACTGGCACATTTTCTGGCTGGCATTTACAGTTTTATTCACCATGTTTTCAAGTACTGGTGGCAACTAATGCATTCTGACTATTGCATAGATTATAATGAACACCTATGATGTGTGTAAAATACTTTTTTGAAGGTTGTAATGATTATAATGAGCTAACGCTAAGCTATGTGTGGCGCCATGTTTGTTGACAATATACAATGCATTCTGGGTGTCACGCTCTGGGTGTCMCTACTTCTGTGAATGTCTGAACATTGCGTCCAAAAATTAACAGGTCACATTCAGGACAWKWRTMTAAGGACTGTGTTAGTGCAAAATGTTTCTGTGAAAAAACAGTGGCCAGCTCAAATGCTGACTATTGCGTCAATCGAAACTGACGTTGTAAATAAGCGTTCTAATCCCACAACCACAAAAATAAGTTTAAAGAGCTAAAGGAAGTCCCACCATTTTTTTAAATGGAAGATTTAGTTTAGAATTTTGTATAATTTTCAATTCAGAACAATTTTCTGTTGGCACTAATATCACTCCATTTTGACATTACCTTTGGTATGGTATAGGATGGACTGCTGAATAAACTGCAGGTTGTTCTTTCTTCAGCTTGACTTGTAATATGATAGCAAATTGACAATTTCATTGTTTTGTATTCTGCACTGGCACAAACTTAAAAAAATAAATTAGTAAAGATCTACAGTAAGCAATTAGACCGTTTCAACTTGAGGTTTGCCATATTACTTACACTACATGAGTATGTTGAACATCTCATTCCAAAATCACYGGCGTTAATATGGAGTTGGTCCCCCCTTTGCCGCTATAACAGCCTTCACTCGTCTGGGAAGGCTTTCCACTAGATGTTGGAACATTGCTGCAGGGACTTGCTTCCATTCAGCCACAGGAGCATTAGTGAGGTCAGACTCTGATGTTGGGCGATTAGGCCTGGCTCGCAGTCCAATTCATTCCAAAGGTGTTCAATGCGGATGAGGTGTCATAACTCTCCTGTGATGATCTGAAGGATCAGTGGGTCTGCTCTACAGCGTGCTCTCTCGCTCGTAGAGGGGGAGATTGGGAAGTCATCTGTTTTATGGGCGGTCATAAAATACGCTGCCTCCATGCTCTGTAGTGTTCAAGATTGGAATGTAAACTGTGGAACACCGAGAGACCCTTGGACATCGAAAGTTTGAATAATTAAACAATATTATTTKAATATTTCTATTTTTGAGAATGTGGGAGTGGTACGTGGAAACACTTAAGGGACAGTCATGACGAGTGTGTTTAATTTGGTGATCTCATGAAAGACAGGAAACACTCATTACTGGGTCTTTGGTTGTGTACACTTCTTAATTATGGGGTTTACATTTAAATATTGTGTAAAACATATGATTACATATGAAACTATTTGTGAAAAGATMAAATGTAATGTTAGCCTTCTAAATGAGAGTATGAATTTTCATGTAACGTTTAACTAGTCAGTGGCCACACCCCCGTGAACCCAGACATCACATTATGCGGCATAGAACCCCTTCTTCCACAGAGTATAAAACCCACTTCCTACAAAATGTACATTAAGTCATTAAGTCAGAGAGTCCCCACATTGGAATGGCTACAACTCTACCAAGGACAAGACCAGAGAATGCAGAGATCATTCTCACGTTGAAATGGCAAAGAAATCTACAAACTAAAGAACAATTATGCAGACTGCCGCTGTAAATACTTTAGTCTGGTAAACGCATTCGATCTAAGAACAGTTCCGAATGGTACTCTGAAGCATCCATTGTAACAACTACGACAGACTGTGATCCTGGGGAACGCAACCAGAGACRTTTCTGTCGACTCTCTCCAGCAGACGTACCGGCGACCACAGAAAGAGACAACAAGACKTACACTTGTAAATATGTAAATTGAAATGTATATTCGAATGAGCGGTCGTTCATGTAAAGTATTAGCAATTTCTATGAGTGTAGTTATCAGCTATGAGTTTCCCGCTCTTGAGCGGTCCACKCCCCCCTTCCCTTGTCTACCAAGCCYTCATATCTACTTTGTCCGCTAGGGACTTTATCAATGCATTGTGTTAGTAGCCAATATCTACTGTTTATTTGTTATGTATTTCTGTGATTATTTAGTTAGTTAGTAAATAAATAATTAAGCCAATTTGTATATCGCTGATTCATCATTTAGGCTAGGGTTCATGCAGATATCCAAGGGTTTGCGARGTTCAGTAATGAGAACTGATGAGGTAATAATGATACATTAATAGAAGACTAATCGATAAGATATGAAAATATCTGAAGAGTCAATTCGGGAAATAGAGAATCTATAAACATTTTCCCGTGGTGCCCTGACTTCCTAGTTAATTAAAGTTMACATGATTAGTTTAATTACGTAATAATAATTACACAGAGAATTGATGATAAAATAACAGTCTTCACATTTAATGAGGTCAGGGCTCTGTTCAGGCCAGTCAGGTTCTTCCACACTGATCTCGACAAACCAGTTCTCTATGGACTTCACTTCGTGCATGGGGGCTTTGTCATGCTGAAACAGGATTTGGCCTTCCCCAAACTGTTGCCACAAAGTTGGAAGCACAGAATCGTCTAAAATGTCATTGTYAGCTGTAGCGTTAAGATTTCCTTTCACTGGCCTAGGCCGAARCATAAAAAACAGCCCCAGAGAATTAAACTTTACAGTTGGCACTGTGCATTGGGGCAGGTTCTCCTGGCATACGCCAAACCTAGATTTGTCCGTCGGACTGCCAGATGGTGAAGAGTGATTCATCACTCCAGAGAATGCGTTTCCACTGCTCCAGAGTCCAATGGTGGCGAGCTTTACCCCACTCCAGCCGACGCTTGGCATTGCGCATGGTGATCTTAGGCTTGTGTACGACTYCTCAGCCATGGAAACCCATTTCACGAAGCTCCCGACGAACAATATTTGTGCTGACGTTACTTACAAAGTCAGTTTGGAACTAGGTAGTGAATMTTGCAGCTGAGGACAAACTATTTTTCGCGCTACGCACTTCAGCACTCGGCGGTCCCGTTCTGCGAGCTTGTGTGGCCTACCACTTCGCGGCTGAGCCGTTGTTGCTCCTAGATGTTTCCACTTCACAATAACAGCTCTTACAGTTGACCGTGGCAGCTCTAGCAGGGCAGAACCGAATTGTTGGAAAGGTGGCATCCTATGACTGTTCCACGTTGAAAGTCACTGAACTCTTCAGTAAGTCAATTCTACTACCAARGTTTGTCTATGGAGATTYCATGGCTGTGTGCTCAATGTTATACACTCGTCAGCCACGGGTGTGGCTGAAGTAGTCAAAGCCACTAATTTGAAAGGGTGTCCACATACTTTTTTATATATAGTGTACTTAGTGTACTCAATAGTGTACTCAACCACTATGGGACATGAGATTACAATGAGGCCTGTGTTGCCCCTCGCTCTACGAGAGGTTAATCTTGGCCACCTCGCCCACCAAAGTTCTGGGACAGTTAGCTTTAGGCCTACCAGGTTCTCTTGACCCTGGTGGAATCCACCTTCGGAACTTTTGGGGATTGTGATCCTGCTCCATCCGGAAAACATGGCCAAGCCAACGCATTATTCTGATCTTGATTTGATGGGTGATATTCTGTCTTTTGGTTTTCCTGTAGAGTTCGAGGTTGGTGATTTTATTTGGCCAGAAAATGCAGCAGATTCTTCTGAGGCATCCATTATGGAATGCCTCAACTTTCTTCATGTCTGCTTTGACGACCCGCAAGCATTCAGACCCATACAACAGGACAGATTTTCCATTGCTGTTGTATAGGTGGATCTTTGTTTTAAGGCTGTAATGTTTGGACATCCAGATGGAGTTGGGAGAAGACACCCTGAGCTTTTCTCAATCTTGCCTTGATGCCCCTTTTGAGCCCTGCTGTCCTTGCTGTTGAGGCTGCCCAGGTATAGGAAGTCCTCCACAAACCCAGGTGGGTCACTGTTTACAACGACTGGTGCCGGGATTTCAAAGTTTTAAAATGATTTCAGTACAAATGTAAAGATCTATGAAATGTTGCATCATCGCATTACAGTGCTTAAATGCAAGGTTGTTGGAATGGTGTGTATAGATACAAGATACCATGATTCGAAGGTGAAAACACAATGAGTGTCAATGAATTCTCATTTATTGGTTTGTTTGAATTTTTTTTCTCCCCATTATCAAGGCAGCATTCAACGTCGACATTATATGACCTTGAAGGAAATGACTCCTTAGAAACCATCRAATTGAACTTCGCTGACAAAGTTGAGCCTGCATGCCAAAACTGTATGCACAGGAAATCAGCGTTATTACTCTGTAACAATTGACATGAATCATACCTTCATAAAACATACATTACACATCTATAAACAATTTAAGTATTAAACAATATTAGTGATTCATTAATATATAGATATATAGTCTGGCACAGTGGTTGCGTCATAATACCCATGAAACCTAGCGATAAAACCAGGCAATGGTTCCTATCATATTTTCACCATTCATTTTTTGCATCTGGGATTTTAGAACTACTTCATATAAGGTCTGTGTTTTGAGTAGGCTTGCCCTGGCGTGACGTTTTGATAGCCGTGTAATTCTCTCTTGTACAAGGTGAGTTTTATTAATATATTCGCCTTTACTTCTCAAAAATGTGAAATGCTAATTAGCAACAGAGAAGACCACAAGACTACAATTTCCTGCACATCATCTCTAGTTGACACTGTCCGCTACTGTTCACCAGCGCGATCAGAGGACTGTGTCCAATCCGTTAACTTCTTATGTCCCCTTTCTCTGTCTTAGCTAGCCACTGACTACACTTTAGGTAGCTAGTTAGCAGAGCAGTAGGTCAAACAATGATTTTGTTTCTACTTAGCCTAGATCAATGTTTGTACAGTATGTCGACTTTGGTGTCTATTTCAAAACTTTGTCTAAGGCTGAGCATACGAGCATTTAAAGGGGAGAAGACCACTACAAGTCTGCCATGTGGAGAAGTCTAGCTATAGTGAGGGGCAATTTAGCGGTTTGGTCAGGGCCAGCATGAGGGATAAAGTTTATCCTGTGTTGGTGAGTGTAGCTAGTAAGTTAAGTTTGATATACAGTGTGTTCTATACAGCTGTCGACATTCTACAAGGAAAGAGCCACTTAATCAATATTATAAACATTAACCAGATTGGCCCGGATGACAGACTTCGATGAGTGATAACTCCATTCTAGAATGTTGTCATTGATGAGAATTTTTTTATAATTTTTATTTTTAATCTATTGACATTCAGAAGTGACTTTGTTTAGACATCCAGCATGTATTGTAGTTTCATGACCAGAGACACATCTTCAAAGGCAGTATTTATTTATTCGGGGTTGTACATGCATTCACAGTCTTGATTTATAGGATCCTTCCCACTGTATGATTGATATGTCAAATGATCAAATCTCAAGTTATCGATTAAAAGTTTATGGAAAAACTGCACATGTCCTCGTGAAAATGTGTTTATGAAATATTCTACAGTACAGCTGTAATGTCATCAATCAAATCAAGCTTTATTTATACAGCACATTTCTTACAACGAATGCTTTTCCAGGTGTTCAAAGTCATGCATTGAAAGGCATGTGGCACTTAACATCCTTCCTCTTGGCAGGTCTCTATAGGTAACCAGGGGATTCTCTGTACTACATGCAAATGCCTCCACGGAGCTCATAAGTATAGCCATGCAGCCTATTTTGGCGGTTCACAATATCGGCCATACAGATGTGGAATGCGAGTGCAGGAAGCCAGCCGTGCCCAACCAGGTGCAGTCAGTGGATGAGCTGTACCCAGCCGAAGACTACAACCCTCTGTCCCGAGACACCAAAGAGGAGGATCTGTGCCAGAACAACCGCTACCCTCCCTGCGATCCCTGTCTGTACCAGGCATTATAAAACAAAGGGCACCTGGGAAATGAAGGCATCCTGGCTGGCATGGCGCGACAGCAGGAGGCTATAGGGCAGGCAACAGTTGGACAGCGCACCAACCACAACTGGCACACTATGAGTAGAGAAAGGTTGGTGGCCAGCAATTATAGAGCAGTGGTTAGGGCCAAGTGAATTACTTCTCCGCTGCTAAAAAAGGTCCTCAGTCGTTGGATGGGGTGTTGTCTGTAAAATAGGGCACATATAACGAAGAGGAGGGCACCAGACCATCCGGTTACGCATCAAGGCAAATGGCTACAGGGATGGATGTGCAGGAGTCTGGGCTTTGTGTCATGGGGTCTGGGATACTGGGTGCCTCACCGGATGATCTGGTGGGCACCACAGCAGTGGTGGAGGTCAAGTGTCCTTATGGTGAAGGGACCTTACCATTGAAGAAGCAGTGATGTCGAAGGATTTATATATCAAGAAAGGACTTATAGCCTCCGTGAAGAAAATCCTTACTGGCACTAGGTCAGCTCCACATCATTGGAAGGGACAACTGCTTCTTCACTGTGTGGACCACCAGAGACTCCAACACCATCCCCGTCAGTGTGGCGACCTCTGACAGACTCATATTGCTCCTCCTGTTAGTACCGGTTTTCAGGGAAGCCAATGGTCCAAAAATTTTCCATATAGTTCATACACACACACTAGGCTCCTAGAATAGGTTATATTACACTGTGGTGGGAAAAGTATCCAATTGTCATACTTGATTATAAGTAAAGTCACCTTATTAGAAAATGACTCAAATAGAAGTGAAAGTCACCCAGTAAAATAGTACTTGAGTAAAAGTCTAAAAGTGTTTGTTTTTAAATATATTTAAGTATCAAAAGTAAATGTAATTGCTAAAATATACTTGGAAGTATGAAAAGTAAAATAATATTAAATTGTTTATATTAAGCAAACGGCACATTTTTATTTTGTATTTATTTACAGGTAACCAGGGGCACATTCCAACACTCAGACATAATTTACAAACGAAGCATGTGTGTTTAATGAATTTGTGTAACGGCAGCCTTCCTTCTCTTCAAGAGAAGGTGTAGCAGGGATCGGACCAACACGCAGCATAGCCAGTGCTCAACATGTTTAATTAAACGATAAACAGAGAACACTTACAAATACAAAATAACAAAAAGTGGCAAACCAATACAGTCCTAGCTGGTGCAGAGAAAACACAGAGACAGGAAACAACCACCCACAAACCCCAACACAAAACAAGCCACCTATATATGATTCCCAATTAGAGACAACACAAAACACCTGCCTCTGATTGGGAACCATATTAGGCCAAACACAGAAACAGACAAACTAGACACACAACATAGAATGCCCACCCAGCTCACGTCCTGACCAACACTAAAACAAGCAAAACACACAAGAACTATGGTCAGAACGTGACAATTTGCCTGATCAGAGGCAGTAGGGATGACCAGATATGTTCTCTTGATAAGTGTGTGAATTGGACCATTTTCCTGTCCTGCTAAGCATTGAAAATGTAGTGTACATTTGGGTGTCAGGAAAAATGTATGGAGTAAAAAGTACATTATTTTCATTGGGAATGTAGTGAAATAAAAGTAAAAGTTGTCCAAATATAAATAGTAAAGCACAGATACCACAAAAAAACTACTTCAGTAGTACTTGGCCATGTTCTGTTATAATCTCCACCCGGCACAGCCAGAAGAGGACTGGCCACCCCTCATAGCCTGGTTCCTCTCCGGGTTTCTTCCTAGGTTTTGGCCTTTCTAGGGAGTTTTTCCTAGCCACCGTGCTTCTACACCTGCATTGCTTGCTGTTTGGGGTTTTAGGCTGGGTTTCTGTACAGCACTTTGAGATATCAGCTGATGTAAGAAGGGCTATATAAATACATTTGATTTGATTTGATACTTTAAAGTATTTTTACTAAAGTACTTTACACCACTGATATTACATACAAGTTTTGCTCAAAGCAGCCAACTAAAGTCATGTAGTTAACATAAGTTCAATCACAAAGGCTGGTCTGAGTGCATTTCCTCATAGTTTCAATCAGTAGTACAACACAATTCACATTGCATTTTATCATGGGCACACTGGGAATTGATATATGTGATGTTTAAATGATGTCTTACCCCCAGAGTGAGAGAGTACGTCACCTCCAGCAGATCTCCTGTCTGAGGGTGGCGTTGATCATGCACTGCTTCTCATGGGGTGAGCCTGATGTTCCGCATAAAGTCAAAATGTTTATACATCTACAAATTAAATGTTTTACACAATATTGTATCATATTTGATGAGTTACTGACCTGTCTGTCCACAGGCTTGATCTGCAGTGGTCTCCACAACCGGATCACACTGGCACAGGGTGTCCATGCACCGGATAGCATGAGGGATGCACTTCCTTTGGATTCGAAAACAAAGAGACATGTGGTCAGTGGTAGGTCTTTTTCCAATGCTGTATCACCATCTTTATCTGGACAGAAAACAAATGTTTTATCACACAACACCCAATCCTCATGCTTCAACAGTATGGATCTTCCAATCAACAGTATGGATCTTCCTCTTCTACCATGGTGGATGAGCTAACTTTTCTGGTAAATACAAGGCCATTTCTCTTTCGCTCCGGAAAATGGCAGCTACAGACCCGAATGTTGTCACTGGGTTTCCGGTCTGACCATCTGAAAGACAAAAAAATAGATATTTTTACAAGCTAGCTAAGTTGATTACTAAAATGGTAACATCTACTGTATATTAAAATACCATCACCCACAGACCTGTCTATAGTAATGGTAAACTCGTCTGGGCTTTGGTCTATCTGCACGTCTAAAATCCTGCTATGTGGATGGGACATTTCTGCTGGGTTGGAGGAATTATCTGGAATGCTCAACTTGATGATCAGGACAGTCTACGGTACTATTTCCCAGAAGAGGTGAAGTATTGCAATGCGCTATACGACTATACTTCTGATTCTAATTCTCAAGTTTCAAGTTAAAACCCTCAGCCGTAATTTCACTGAGGAGGACCAACAGTGATAGGGGGATCGTCTGAAAGGGACTGACATGAAGGGAGTAAAATACGAATTTTGGGCACTGGCCGGCAGACCACGATTTCTACATTCAGGTCCTAAATATGTGACATGTGATGTTTGTAAAGGCAAAATTTCACTGCAGTGTTAGGCTAGTTTGGCCCATTGTCTACAAGCCCAGTCTGAAAAGTACTAGCCTCTGGATAGCTTAATTTTCATCCCTGCTGACATTTCTAACTGGCTTCACAGGTCATTTGATTAGTCATGTACAATAGATGCACTCGTTGAACAAAACCGTTTCTGTGTTTTGTATGGGGAAAACATTGAGCCCACAAGTCCTTTGTGAGCTAGTTATTCAACTTTAGTTATTGTAACCAACCAAGGTGCCTAACTAGCTAGCTCACCAGGCAATATTTATCTCGATAGCTAGTTAACATTATCTCACTGTTTGTGTAGTCAGACTTTTCTAAGTGGTGATATGCTAGCTAACCAACTATCCTTGCCATGGTGCTGGCCTGTCGTTAGCTAGCAAGTCTGACTACATGAACGGTGAGTTAACTAGCTAGCTAAATATCCTAGCTAATATCCTAGCTATAATATCCTATTATAGCTAGCTATAATAAATATAGTTAGCATGTCACAATGTGAGAAAAGTAGCTGGCTAGCTCACTAAAGACTTGTCAGTAAAAAAGTCACAACAGTCATTAATGCTAGCCTATGCTGGTTTTCTTTTTACTTGTAAGGAAGGTAACATGCGTTGTACACGTAACTACAGTTTGTGGTTATCTAGAAAAATGTCCTAAGCACCTACCATAGCTAACAACAGTTCTGTATGATAGCCACATTAGTGGTTCATTAGCAAAATTACAGGCGAATATATGAATAAAAGTTACATTGTCCAACAGAGATTTGTGCGGTTATGAAAACGTAACGCCAGGGTAAGCCTACACGAAACACAAACCTTATATGAAGTAGTTCTAAAATCCCAGACGCTAAAATTAAATGGTGAAAAAACTATTGGAACCATTTCTGTGTTCTACCGCTAGGTTTTATATTATTATGACTCATACTGTGGTACTCAATGCATTTAAAGATATATATWTTTTTTTTACCATATGTATTTAAAGTATACCATAAAAGTGTATTTTGATGTAATTCCTAGGGTTTCACCGCCCCATTGAAATGAATGGACCACTTAGCAGCGTCGCCTTCTATAAATTGGTGTATGTGTGCCTTATATTACCACAGAGTTTTCTTATACTCATACCCAGGTTGAGTTAAATAGTCTACCCACTGGACACACCATGCTATTTCAATGTGAAAAATTTGGTAATATTTGGTTGAGACATTGATCAATGAGATTACAACCTACACTGAACAAGAATATTAACGCAACATGTAAAGTGTTGGTCCCATGTTTCATGAGCTGAAATAACAGATACCAGAAATGTTCCATATACACAAAAAGCTTATTTCTCTCAAATGGCGTGCACAAATTTGATTACATCCCTTTAGTGAGCATTTTCCCTTTGCTAAAATATTCCATCCACCTGACAGGTGTGGCATATCAAGAAGCTGATTAAACAGCATGATCATTACACAGGTGCACCTTGTGCCGGGGACAAATAAAGGCCACTCTAAAATGTACAGTTTTATCACACAACACAATGCTACAGATGTCTCAAGTTTTGAGGAAGCGTGCAATTGGCATGCTGACTGCAGGAATGTCCACCAGAGCTGTTACCAGAGAATGTAATGTACCATAAGCCGCCTCCAACGTTGTTTTAGAGAATTTGTCAGTACGTCCAACCGACCTCACAATCGAAGACCACGTGTAACCACGCCAGCCCAGGACCTCCACATCCGGCTTCTTCACCTGCGGGATCGACTAAGATCAGCCAACCGAACAGCWGATGAAACTGTGGGGTTGCACAACTGAAGAATTTCTGCACAAACTGTCAGAAACCATCTCAGGGAAGCTCATCTAGGTGCTCATTGTCCTCACCAGGGTCTTGACCTGATTGCAGTTCGGTGTCGTAATCCGACTTCAGTGGGCAAATGCTCACCTTCGATGGCCACTGACACACTTCACGGATGAATCACGGTTTTAACTGTCCCGGGCAGATGGCAG
This sequence comes from Salvelinus sp. IW2-2015, assembly GCF_002910315.2. Taxonomy (NCBI): domain Eukaryota; kingdom Metazoa; phylum Chordata; class Actinopteri; order Salmoniformes; family Salmonidae; genus Salvelinus; species Salvelinus sp. IW2-2015. The sequence continues at coordinate 491,307 of NW_019942587.1, read as the reverse complement.
ACGTGGTATAAGCTACGGACAACGAACACAATTGCATTTTATTGATGGCAATTTGAACGCACAGATACCGTGACGATATCCTGAGGCCCATCGTCTTCCCATTCTTCTGCTGCCATCACCTCACGTTTCATCATGATAATGCAGGGCCCCATATCACAAGGATCTGAACACAATTCCTGGAAGCTGAAAATGTCCCAGTTCTTCCATGGCCTGCATATTCACCAGACATGCCACCCATTGAGCATGTTTGAGATGCTCTGGATCGACATGTATGACAGAGTGTTCCAGTTCCCGCCAAGATCCAGCAACTTCGCACAGCCATTGAAGAGACGTCTATGAAACAGAAGTTTGGACATTAGAGTACAGCGCAGTAGAGTATAGTTCAGTACAGGATAATACATTATAGTGTGCTCTACTGTGTACTGTACTCCACTCTATTCTACGCTACTGTACAGTACAGGACTGAACTATACTCSACATGACTATACTGTAGTGAACACTACTGTACTGTACTGAACTCTACCCTACTTTTCTTTACTGTACTATACTKTACTGTCCTATAATGTACTGTACTGAATTATACTGTACAGTAATGTACTGTATTCTCCAAATGTGTGAAACAGAGACGTCTATGATTGGTTCAGATTTCGTCCGGACCAACCAACTAAGTTTGGGCCAAATGAAGGCCGGTCCAGACGTCTGTGGACGTTGAAATCAAGGCAAGGGCGGACTTACCAAATGTCTACTTTTCAACATCCATGTACATCCGGTGTCATTTGGTGCTCAGTGGGTGAGGATGCTAGTTAAAGTAAATGGGGAGAGGGAGAGAGAGTCCAGATTTGACCCCCAGATGACAGATTTGAGATTTGACCCCCAGATGACAGAAAGAAAAAAGTTATCAGCTGAACATAACAGAATGCCAGTGGAAGGGAGGACAGTGGCATGTGACTACATGTATCAAATAATCTCCCACACCAAGTTACTTCATTCCAGTGTCAACATGCACAGACGCAAAGATGGGCCCAGTCACCATCCCCACGGATGCACGCACGCACACACCCAACTCACACACACACACACAAACAACACACACACACACACACCAACACACACACCACACACACACACACACCACACCACACACACACACACACACACACACACACACACACACACACACACAGACAGACAGAAAAATAAACTCAGTTATTTGCGCATACACAGTAGCAATGTTTATAACGGATGCAGCTCAATTCTTGTGTTAATAGCTCCTAACAATGCAGTAAAAATGTCAAACAAGTACACAATTAATAATAAGAATCAAGAAATCTGCACTCTATATTGTAGCAGGGTTCCACAAACAGTGGAAACTTAGAGTCCTTTATACAGTATGGCAACGCCGTATGATTGTGTCAAACATCTAGTGCTTATGAAGACATTTTATATGCTGCACTGTATATAGCCTTTATATGTTGTAGTTGTTAAGAGTGGGGCTGCCTTCACAGGTTGAAGCCTTCCAGGAGCAGTCTGGACCTAAAGATGGCACCCCGTTGCTCTAATCTGTGTTTATAGAATGCTGATCCATGTGTCTTTTAATTTGGACAGGAAGGATGCTGCTTGGTAAACGGTCCTCGAAAATTCGCAAATATATATATTAACGTATTTTGTTGATGTTCAGTAGGAGGCAGATACCTGGCCTAGAGCGTGTTCTCTGCCAAGAGAAGCCAATATTATGAGTTCCCAGTAAGCCAAACTGGTTGACCTGAAATGAAAGTTACACCTGACCTGTGCTCATTTTAAAATGTTGTTTTGCATATCGATGTTTAACAATCCAATCTTATGTGAAAGCCTGACATTAGTTCCACCAGTTATCCGGCCAGGATACGCTCTAGGCAGGTATTGCATTTGCATCATACTTCAGACCCCCTTCTATCAGATATTGGATAGTTAGACTTAAATCTTTTTATTTTATTTATTTTATTTTTATTTTTTTATAAATTTTATCCCCTTTTCTCCCCAATTTTCGTGTATCCAATCGCTAGTAATTACTATCTTGTCTCATCGCTACAATCCCGTACGGGCTCGGGAGAGACGAAGGTCGAAAGTCATGCGTCTCCGAAGCACAACCCAACCAAGCCGCACTGCTTCTTAACACAGCGCGCCTCCAACCCGGAAGCCAGCCGCACCAATGTGTCGGAGGAAACACCGTGCACCCGCCCCCCTCGTTAGCGCGCACTGCGCCCGGCCCGCCACAGGAGTCGCTGGAGCGCGATGAGACAAGGATATCCCTACCGGCCAAACCCTCCCTAACCCGGACGACGCTAAGCCAATTGTGCGTCGCCCCACGGACCTCCCGGTCGCGGCCGGCTGCGACAGAGCCTGGGCGCGAACCCAGACTCTGGTGGCGCAGCATAGCACTGCGATGCAGTGCTCTAGACCACTGCGCCACCCGGGAGGCCCCTTAAATCATTTTCTAAGAAAATTCCAAGGACTATTTACTCAGTGGCATCGTTCTGAATTACAATACGACGTGGCAGCATACATTAAAAAATGTATTTAACCTTTTATTTAACTAGGCAAGTCAGTTAAAAGGATCAGACTCTTTTTTTCAATTTTCGCCTAAAATGACATACCCAAATCTAACTGCCTGTAGCTCAGGGCCTGAAGCAAGGATATGCATATTCTTGATAACATTTGAAAGGAAACACTTTGAAGTTTATGGAAATGTGAAAGGAATGTAGGAGAAAATACAAAGAAAAAAACATTCGTTTTTTTGTTGTTGTTCCGTCTTTGAAATGCAAGAGAAAGGCCACACTGTATTATTCCAGCTTAGGCGCAATTTAGATTTTGGCCACTAGATGTCAGCAGTGTATTTTTTCGACTGATCCAATGAGCCATTGTATTTCTGTTCAAGATTTGTATCAAGACTGCCCAAATGTGCCTAATTGGTTTATTAATACATTTTCAAGTTCATATCTGTCCACTCCCCTCAAACAATAGCTGTAATTGTAACGGCTCTCATCGAAAGTAGTGGACCAAAGCGCAGCGTGGAAAGTGTTCARGATTTTTATTATCAAAAAAACACTCAAACAAAATAACAAAACGAAAGCAAACAGTTCTGTCAGGTAACAGACACTAAACAGAAAACAACATCCCACAAAACCCAAAAGGAAAATGACAATTTATATATGATCCCCAATCAGGGACAACGATAGACAACTGCCCCTGATTGGGAATCAACCACACCAACATAGAAATAAGGAAACTAGAATGCCCACCCTAGTCACACCCTGACCTAACCAAAATAGAGAATAAAAACCTCTCTACGGCCAGGGCGTGACAGTAATAGCTAATGTAAATTGAACAGTGCAGTTAGATTAACAAGAATTGAAGCTTTCTGCCCATATCAGATATGTCTATGTCCTGGTAAATTTTCTTGTTACTTAAAACGTCATGCTAATCACATTAGCGCACGTTAGCTCAACCGTCCCGTGGGGGGGGGGGGGGGGGGGCACGATCCACATAGAGGATTTACTTCTTATGGGCAGGTAACGTCCCACCTGGCCAACATCCGGTGAAATTGCAGAGCGCGAAATTCAAATTATATAAATATAAATATTTAACATTCATGAAAATACAAGTATTATACATCAAAATAAAGCTTAACGTCTTGTTAATCCAGCCGCTGTGTCAGATTTCAAAAGGCTTTACGGCAAAAYCACACCATGCGATTATCTGAGGACAGCGCCCCGCATACCAAAGCATGACATTTTTTTTCAATCAGGCAGGTGCGACACGAAAGTCAGAAATAGCGATATAAAAAATGCCTTACCGTTGAAGATCTTCTGTTGGCACTCCAAAAGGTCCCAGTTACATCACAAATGGTCCTTTTGTTTGATAAAGTCCTTCTTTATATCCATAAAACCTCAGTTTAGCTGGCACGCRTCATTCAATAATCCACCGGTTTCCCTCTTCAAAATGCATACAAAATGAATCCTGAACGTTACCAATAAACTTATCCAAACAAGTCAAACAACGTTTATAATCAAACCTCAGGTACCCTAATACGTAAATAAACAATACAATTTAAGACGGAGAATAGTATGTTCTTTACCGGAGATAAATAACAAATAACGTGCTTTCCTCCAGGCGCATGGAAACACTACAGCCAAAATGGGAGCCACATAGAAAAACTACAACTTCTAATTCATTTTCCCAAAAACCAGCCTGAAACTCTTTCTAAAGACTGTTGACATCTAGTGGAAGCCCTAGGAACTGCAATCTGGGAGGACTTCGCCTCATAATAAACATGAAAGCCATTGGAAACAGTGTTAGGCTGAATTATTTTTTGTTGTTGGATGGTTTGTCCTAGCGGTTTCGCATGCCATATCAGTTCTGTTATACTCACATACATTATTTTAACAGTTTTCGAAACTTTAGAGTGTTTTCTATCCAATTCTACCAATTATATGCYTATCCTAGCATCTGGGCCTGAGTAACAGGCAGTTTACTTTGGGCACGCTTTTCATCCGGACGTGAAATACTGCCCCCTACCCAAGAGAGGTTAAAATAACTAACTTTGGCCTTCCGAATAGCCTGAGTGTACTTATTTCTCATTTAKCTGAACGAGAGCCAGTCAGCCTGAGTATGCGTGTGCCGAGCCTTTCGCCAAATGCAATTCTTGAGGTGGGGTAACTCTGCAAGATCACAGTCGAACCAGGGGCTGAACCTGTTTTTTAATTCAATTTTTTTTTATGGGGGCGTGTTTGCTAACAATACCACTGAAAATATCAAAAAAGAAGGTTCAAGCGTCTTCAACGGAGGGGATCAAACTGATTTCTATACCATTTTACAGAGGCCAGGTCATGAAGGAAGACTTTTTTCATTAAAGTTTTTTAGCAAGCGTCTATGACAAATCAGGACAGGTCGTTTCACTGAGCAGTCATTACGAACACAGGCTGTAAAACAGTGATCACTAAGGTCATTACAGAAAACACCAGACTGATTCCTATCAGGATTATTTGTGAGGATAACATCGAGGAGAGTAGCCTTTTCTAGGTGTTTGGAGTCATAGCTTGTGGGATTGGTAATAATCTGAGAAATGATTAATGATTCACCAAATTATATTTTGAAAGAGGAAGTAAAGTATTTTAAGAATATGTTTTCGTTTCAGGCTCCACCTTCTCCACTAACCGAAGCGAATTGTATGGATTTTTTTCCTATTAATAATGTAAAATTAACATRTGTACAGAAAGACTCATGTGAAGGCCAAATTACAGAGGAGGAACTTCTTGATGCAATTAAAGCCTTTAAGGCTGGGAAAACTCCAAGGCTGGATGACATACCAGTGGAAGTATACCAAACTTTTTTTATATACTCAGAGGACCATTATTAGCATGTTTTAACCACTCCTATATAAACGGTAGATTATCGACACACAACAAGGTCTGATTTCATTATTACTGAAACAAGATCCAAGTGGTATATATAAATATCCAGTCCATTAAAAAAATTGGAGGCCTCTTACATTTCAGTGTTGTGATGTAAATTTCTAGCTAAATGCTTGGCGCCTGGAATTAAAAAGGTATTGTCAGATATTATTCATCCTAATCAGACAGGTTTTTTACATAAAAGAATACCATGAAATATCGGGGACACCAGGCCTGGTTTTCATAGCTGATTTTGAAAAGGCTTCTGATAAAGTATGACTGGAGTTTATATATAAATGCCTAGAATATTTCAATTTTGGAGAATCTCTTATAAAATGTGTTAAAGTTACTGTATGTATAGGTGTAAAATAGTGTAAAATAGTATATAGGTGTAATAGGTGTAAAATAATAAAATAAAATAATAAAATAAAAAATAAAAAATAATAGGTGTAAAATAGTAAATAATGGCTGCATCTCAGAAAGTTTTAAACTGTCAAGAGGAGTAAAACAAGGTTATCCACTATCGGCATATCTATTTATTATTGCCACCAAAATGTTAGATGTTAAAATTAGATCCAACAATAATATTAAGGGATTAGAAATCCGTGGTTTAAACAAAGGTACGCTGTGCGAAAAAAAGTATGCTGATGATTAATGTTTTCATTTAATGTTTTCTTTTAAAACTACAATTAGAATCCCTCCACAGCCTCATAGAGGATCTAGATACTTTTGCTATCATCTGGATTAAAATCAAATTAGTATGATAATACTATATTATGTATTGGATCACAAAAAATGCTACTTTTACATTACCCTGTAGTTTACCAATAAAATGGTCTGACGGGGATGTGGACATACTCGGTATACAAATCCTGAAAGAAAGAAATGATCTCACTCCAATAAATGTTTATAGAAAGTTAGCAAAAATAGATAAGATCTTGCTACCATGGAAAGGAAAATACCTGTCTATTTATGGAAAAATCCCCATGATTAACTCTTTAGTCATATCACAGTTGACCTATTTGCTTATGGTTTTGCCTACACCTAGTGAGCTGCTTTTAAATTATATGAACAAAAAATATTCKATTTTATTTGGAATGGCAAGCCAGACAAAATTAAAAGGGCCTATTTATATAACGAATATGAATTCGGAGGGCAGAAATGATTAAATATTAAATCATTAGACCTCTCACTAAAGGCATCAGTCATACAAAAGTTATACTTTAATCCGGATTGGTTCTCTAGTAAATTAGTAAGAATGTCTCAAGAATGGCCTTTTTCCCTTTATTCAGATTACAACTGCTCACTTTCGGTTATTTGAAAACAAGATAATCTCCAAAATATCGTTATTTTTTAAACAAGCCTTAGAAAGTTGGTTGCAATTTCAGTTTAATCCACCTGAAAAGACAGAACAAATAATATAACAAATATTGTGGTTAAGTTCAATTATACTAATTGATAAAAAAAAACATATTTTTTGATAAGATGTTTAAAAAAGGTATCATTTTTGACAATTATGTCATAAATAGGACTGGTGCCAGAATAACAACCTATCCCTCAACGTAACCAAGACTAAGGAGATGATTGTGGACTACAGGAAAAGGAGGACCGAGCACACCCCATTCTCATCGACGGGGCTGTAGTGGAGCAGGTTGAGAGCTTCAAGTTCCTTGGTGTCCACATCAACAACAAACTAACATGGTCCAAACACACCAAGACAGTTGTGAAGAGGGCACGACAAAGCCTATTCCCCCTCAGGAAGCTAAAAAGATTTGGCATGGGTCCTGAGATCATCAAAAGGTTCTACAGCTACAACATCGAGAGCATCCTGACCGGTTGCATCACTGCCTGGTACGGCAATTGCTCGGCCTCCGACTGCAAGGCACTTCAGAGGGTAATGCGTATGGCCCAGTACATCACTGGGGCAAAGCTGCCTGCCATCCAGGATCTCTACACCAGGCGGTGCCAGAGGCCTTAACATTTGTCAAAGACCCCAGCCACCCCAGTCATAGACTGTTCTCTCTACTACCACATGGCAAGCGGTACCGGAGTGCCAAGTCTAGGACAAAAAGGTTTCTCAACAGTTTTTACCCCCAAGCCCTAAGACTCCTGAACAGGTAACCAAATGGTTACCCGGACTATTTGCATTGTGTGCCCCCCCCCACCCCTCTTTTACGCTGCTGCTACTCTCTGTTTATCTTATATGCATAGTCACTTTAACTATACGTTTATGTACATACTACCTCAATTGGCCTGACCAACCAGTGCTCCCGCACATTGGCTAACCGGGCTATCTGCATTGTGTCCCACCACCTGCCAACCCCTGTTTTTACGCTACTGCTACTCTCTGTTCATCATATATGCATAGTCACTTTAACKATACCTACATGTACATACTACCTGAATAAGCCCGACTAACCGYTGTCTGCCTTGCTACTCTTATTTTCAAATGTCTTTTTACTGTTGTTTTATTTATTACACACACACACACATATACCTTTTTTTCGCACAATTGGTTAGAGCCTGTAATTAAGCATTTCACTGTAAGGTCTACTACACCTGTTGTATTCGGCGCACGTGACAAATAAACTTTGATTTGATTTGGTGGAGTTATGTCACACATGCAGCTAACACAGACATATGGAAATGTCTGCTCTACCCAAAATTACAACCAACTAATTGTAGCATTACCACAAAAATGGAAGAGGCAAGTAAAAGGGGAAGAAATAAGGAACTTGTCTGTCGGCCCTGCATTAAACACCATAAATGGTTAAAGAAATTTGTGATAAATAAAAACATATACCAATTTCATTTAAGGACCAAAAAATTGACAGCTGTGCCATTTAATTGCAAAARAGTTGGGGAGAGATTCTCTATGTACCGATTCCATGGCACATGGTTTATGAATTGACACGCAAAACAACGCCGGATTCAAAACTTAGAATTTTTCAATTTGAATTATAATACAAAATTCTTGCAACCAATAGAAGATTGTATGGGGGATACAATCTTCCCAGCTCTGCAGATTTTGCTGCGAGGACGCAGAGTCAWGTTCCTTTCATATTATTCATTTACAAAGTGTTGCCTGCTCTTCGATTCACAATACAACCACAATTAGTGTGGGCCTAATAAATATTTGAAGTGTAGGCTACACTAAAGTCCCACTTATACCATGTATATGTATTTATACCATGGCATTGCTGAATARTCCTTTCTTATTGGCTTGAAGGGCATTCTAGAYCGTGCTTTATTTCCATATAACGCARGGTATTCATAGGTTGCACCTCCGTCACTAGGCTGTGTCATGACTCTCCTGTGAGGATCCAAAGATCAGGTTTACAATGGATCTGCCTTTCACCAAACCCCTCTCACTRGCAGAGGGGAGGAGGGATTGATGTGGGGGTTTTATGTATGCAGCAGAGGACTTTTCTTTTGGTCTTCAGTAGTMGTGATTGGAATCTCTTTGTTACAGAGACATTTTGCCACCCAAAAACTCTAATGTCTAAAAGTGAACACTGGAACAATATTTCTAACATCCAGATGTGGGGAATGATGAGAGATGGAATATGGAAAATTAATGTCTATTTTGGGATGTCATTAAAAATGGTATAAAAATGATATAAGAAAAATATTGTAACTTGAAGAGTTTTCACACTGTGTATGTCAGGGTTTTCATCCTTTACGTTGTGTAGGAAATATCATGGATGAAGAGAATATTTTTGTTAAGATTGGAATTATGTTATTTTAGTTTTATAATGAGAACATAGTTTTGATGATACTTTGCCCAGTCAGTAGCCATACCTGAGGGAGCTCAGAGAGTGTGTCAGCATGACGGAAACACCCCTACCAGAGTGTATAAAGGATGAGTTGAGAATTAACATATCAGACCAGAAGGACAAGCTGCAGCTTAAGTCTCCATTGGTTACGACCCTGAAAATCAACACGAGGTGAAGATGACAAAGTAGCCTCTCTAACAATCAATGTTACGGCTGAGTAGCTGTTCTAAGTACTGTATCTAGGAAAGTMAATTTAAGTAGGACCATCCTGTTACTCTCTTCAAATCATCAACTACACTGCTRACATCACCCCACTGGGGATCATCGACACGGCTGATTAGCTGTCTTCAGAGGACCACTCTTCRAGAATGGGTGAAAGTAAACACCATTCTGTTAGTTCTGCTTAAGACTACAGGACAAGGGATTGAAGCCACGGACAACTAAGAAGGACATTGTGACCTCTTGTGGACAATCAGAGCCTTACACTTAAGAGCGCTGGAGAAGGCCCAACGGAACACTTTTCACAAAGGTCTGGAACCAACAGAGATACACGAGGAAGGAAGACATTCAAACAC